>NC_089268.1:24025663-24028163 GCF_963930625.1 Muntiacus reevesi | reverse complement strand
AGAGCATATTTGTGGATGGGAGTCCATTCAACTTTTTAAAGCTTCCAGGAAAGAGACTGCAGTGGCCCAGGTATGATTCCTAGGTTTAAACCACTCCCTTTTTGTCATTGTCACATCTAGCAAATATTCATCTTGCTACAACGACAGACCATTTCCAATAAGAGTGAGTCGATTTTGCTGATGAGCACTAAAAATGAACAGAAAACCTTAATGTCATGTAATTGGATACCCTTTAACTGACAAAATCAGTGTTCTGCCTAAAAAATGACCATTTATGCAACATGCACACACATGAAAGCTTGTACCACATCATTTCTGATTCTGCTTTTTAAGTAAGGGCAGGTTTTTTTTTTTTCTTCCTTCAATAAGTGCAAATGATGTGATGCTGAAAATTTGTGTGAATTTAAAGTTGCTATAAATTGAATCACATTTGAAACATGTCGAGTTTTCACACTTAAATAGCACATATAGCTAGATGAATCCTTAGCAGGGTCAATAATCTGTGGTGCTTTTTTGGTTTATTTTCATGTAGGTTTTGCTTACCGGGTTTTCTGATACTTTGCTAGTTAGCCATTTTTTTGTACTTTGGTTTTGCAAATCTAACCTTTCACATTGGTAAGCCACTCTCATAAGTCTTGCTCAGAAAAGTGGTCATAATGGTAGAAATTTTAAGAGAAAATGAAAATTTTAAACTTAAATATCTTTTAATTAATCAAGCTTCATATTCCATCTTTGGCCAAACCATAAACAGACGTAAGATAAAGCTGTGGACATTTAGCTGAAATTGTTGATTACTAGATGAAACTGTTGGTTTCTGCGTGAAATTCCAGGCAGATTTCTAGCTCAGCCTTGCTTGAAGGCTCTTTTCCATCCATTCTTCCAATCTGCCTTCAACTCCGAAAGGATGGATCCAGTCCAAGGGAATTTAATAGGCAAGAAGTTTTGCTTCATGGGAACTATTTGGCTTCCTGACTCAGGAATTCTCTTTCTCTCTCTTAGCATACCTTGACATTTGTTTCCTTGAGTTTGATGGACATCTCTCTTTTTAGTGCCGAATGAAGACCCCAGTCAGATAGGCTTGTAGTAGATGGATTAGGCTAGCGCTCTAGTCTGGCTTTCGGTAAAATCTCTCTCCCGCTTTATTCCCTTCAGTTTGTTTCCTACTCTACCAGAATGGAAAGTCCATAAGGCAGTGATCTGAGTGGGCCCGGTGAATGCACAGCTCTGCGGGTTGTTCACTGTATACCTCAAGGAGGAGTTACAATACCCAAGACATAAGGCACTAAGGTGTTCATTCATAATGCAGTTGTTATTCTAGATATATGGACCTGAGGTAAAAGTGGCTTTTGTGACCCTCTGGATCCAGACAGGCTCACCAGCTCTTTTTCTGTTAGAGATGAGAGATGAGAGAAGGAAACACTGTATCAATACGTTTTTTTGTTCTTTGGATATTTTGGTCAGTTTTACTTTTGGTGTGTCTGTGGTGGAAAGTGGTTTGGCTCTAGAAAGCAGGTCAAGAATTTGAGGTTTCAAGACTCTGTGTCTTGGATATTTTCTGATCTTGGCACAGTTAACATTTGGTATAGTTACTTCAGATTGGGGTGAAAGCCGCACAGCGGGCTGAGTATAAGGCCAAGCCCTGAGTGCGGGGATGAAGGCTCATGAGTAGGCAGAGACCTCTAGTGTTAATACCTCAGACTGCAAGTACGCCTGCAAACCGGCTGAGCAGGCTCCTTGTGGGGAAGGGGGCCCTGCAGGAAGCTGGTGTTAGGAGGCTTTGTGGGTTCATATCTTGGCTCTGGGAAAGCTTGCGCCTCAGGTGATTTGCCAGTGTGGTTTCTGGTCCTTTGAGCAATATCTTTTGTGGAAAATATTGACCCGGGTCTTCATAAACAATAAATCAAGTCCTATTCAGTTCAAACCCCCCCAGAGCTTCCTAGGCTTTTGAATGGTGGTGGCTGGAATTGGTTTAAGTCTTCACCATCCTGAGTTATGTTCTCCTTTTAAACAATTTCTCATCCATATTGAATGATTATGGTTATGTGTTTCAAGAACTCAGAATATAAATTTAACTACAGTAAGATTATAGAATTCATAATTTAACAGCTTTTTAACTGCTAGAGAGAAAGGAATCTTCCCTTTATTTCCATAGTAGGAGTTCCTAGGTAAACTTGAATAGTTCAACTGGTATCATATGCCCACTGCAGACCAGGCTTGGTGGTTAGAGGCACTTCCATTATTGGCCTCAGAAAAGCCACTTGTAATGGTTCACAGCCCCTCCAGAAACTACACTATTGGAATGAGAGAGTATCAGTTCCTAAAAAGAAGTGGAATGCTATTCAAGGTTGTCACAATAGTAAATTTTCACTATAACCACTTTCTTCCTGCCAGTTTTTCTCCAGCCTCCTCTTTTCCTTCCATATGAACATTACATTTTGTGTGAGGTTGCCTACTTGTTTAATTATAACAATAGCAACACTGAACATCATCCTATCTGCCA